>NC_057811.1:494371451-494376812 GCF_018294505.1 Triticum aestivum
GGGTAATTTTTTTGGAATAAATACACTTTCTTATAGCATGTGGGCAAATCCCGGCGACAATGCAAAGACGAACCACATGGTGCAATTCCACCAGCGCCCAAGATTAACTATCAACTAGCAACATATCCTAAGTGACATATAATGAGTGACATATAATGTTGGCCGCACAACAACTTGACCTACAGTTGCATATTTAGACAACAGCTTGAGAAATGCTCAGTCAACACCTCGAACTTGGTGGCGGGAGTGAATATGGTCCAAACAACAATGGTCTCACAAGACCTAGTGTCGTGGTTGTGCAATGTGGCGAGTGGGGTAGCTTTAGAGGGTGTGTGTGTCACATCGGTGATGATTATATCATCTTCAACATTCCACTTGTCTCCTCTCCCGACTAAAACCCTAGAATGATGCCTTTAAATGGTGCAAACACTCCACCAAACATCCATGGGGTAACTTGGAAGAACTCACTGTAGTCAAGAGTGATGCAACTAGGTTCACGATGTCACGGTTCCATCTCCGCCATCTGCGCGATCAACGATGTTAAATCTAGGTCGCTAAAAGCAGAGGGTGCTTTTTAATATCAGAGAAGGGAAGAATGCAATCCATTCAAAGAATTATAATATGGGAAAGGCTAATTGACGGACGTCGGCCCACCAGCCTTGCCGCGGTCAAATTACAATAGAACATTTTGAGCCCTATCCATTTCTAATAACTTTCAGCATTGTAGTGGCTGCTTTCCAAAACTTGTGCCCCAATTTTTTAATATAATACTTCCATGATTTTTAAAACTTTTGAAATTTCAAGATTCTAAATTTAAAATATAAACTTCCAGAAAAGTGACCTTTTAAAATTATGAATTTCTAAAATATAAACATCAAAATTTTGGAACTTTCAGAAAGTTAAGAATTCTAGCTGGAAAAGAGGCGGAAAACTACCACGGGTGTGGAGTCCCCCACATGAGAGAGAGCTGAGCGCGTGGAGGAGCCCCCTTTAGTCCCGACTCAACGATTACGATGAAGGGATGGAAAAATAATTCCGACTACGACTCCTTTTAATTTTATTATTACAGCGTCCCAGTTCGCACAAATCTGTGCCAAAATTGTACTCTCAGTTTATTTTTCAGCCGAGCATGTTACACACGCAAAAAAAAAGAACTCCACGCACTCGTTGGAATCATACTCTTACACGGCTAAGACCTCGTTGGCGTGCGCTAGCCACTCGTTGGAATCATACTCTTACAGGGAGAGACCGCATCGGACCATAATTAACCACATGGCCCAGACAAAGAAAAAGATCAGATTATTTAGCCTAGTCGGCAAACACAAACCCTATGGCGGGCAGGGCGATGGCGATCGAGTGGGAACTCCCGGCAGATCTCCTGCTCGAGATCGCCGCGCGCTCCGACTTCCGCACCCTCATCCGCTGCGCCGCATCATGCAAGCTCCTCCGTCGCGACATCCTCAGCCCGTTCTTCATCCGCCGCGTCACCCGCCACGATGGCATTGTGCCGCCGTGCATCCTCGCCTACCTCCTGACGAACGACCTCTTGAAGGTCACACCGCCGCCTCCGCCCCTCACACTTGTTCACCCTACCACCCCCGCCGCCATGTCCTTCTCCGACCACCATCTATCCCCTTTCATGTCGCGCAATGCGGGTGACCTCCTTCGGGACTACTCTCCTCGACCGTCCCGCGGCGGCCTTGTCCTCCTACTTCGATGTCGCCACGTTAGCATCAGCCGACCTGACCTATGCGTGTACGACCCCGTCACCGGCCACCGCTCCTTCCTCTCTGAGCCACCGGGCATCCCGGATGACACCTTGTCCCTTCGCAAGTGTGTGTCGCTCACCGCTGCGGATGGCATCGGATGCTCCTTCATGCTGTTCGTTGGCGATCTCGACTGGTCGTCCGGCGCTCGCAGCGGGACTCCACGCGTTGTCAAAGTCCAGACCTTCAAGTCATCGGATTGCGCCTGGGGACCCGTCGTGTCCCATGAGGACTTAGTCCCGCTTCGGTGGGCTTCCACGCCGTCGTACACTCGTACTCCACGGCGGTATCATCCACTGGCTGCAGAGACACGATGGTGGCAAGATCCTCTCCTACGACGTCCGCACAACAGAGATAACTACAATGAAGCTCCCCATCCGTGGCGAGCAATTCAGAGAAAATGAACTTCAGCTGGGGTCCTACTCCTCATCAGATGGGCGCGTGCTATTAAGGCTACTAGCCATCGTTGGGTGCACGATCTCCGTGTGGCATCACTCAGCCCGTGGTTGGGACCTGGAGATAATGATCGATTTTGAGGAGAAGCTGAGGCCGCTGAACCCCGGTGTCCCCCACGTGCGGTTTGGGCTCTCCACCGAGAGGAGCAGCACCGTGTTGCTTGATCTTGTTTTCTCATGTCGTGTTGGGCAGACAAGTTCTCTACCTGCTTTGCTTGATCTTGAGACAACTCCATCGTCAACGCTCTTGGAGATTGACCTGCCTTCTCGCCTACGAGCCATGAAAATATTTTCCTAACCTGGTATAATTCGACCCTAGCTAACTAAGCCTCATGTGACCATTGTGCCGTGTGGAATGCAAACACTTAACTGTGATCCGATTATGTGCATTTTTATGAGTGTCTATTCCCAGTAGATCGTTATTTCCATGTGCATGAATTCAGTTGAGTCCCTTGAGGTTGGCATAGAAGCATTACTCGTAGAAATCATGGTGTATTACAGATTTTAAATATGGTTGTTTGGTGCAATGTACGTACTCTTTCACAAGAGCAATTTTTGCACTTTCTGCAACGTGAGTTGAATCTCTGTGAATAGAATACCAGTAGCAAGATTGATAAACTGGAGTACGTATTGACGCATTCCCCTAATAAGAAAAAGTAGAAGCGGCTGATGGGCTGGGAACAGACCGCTGGGTTTTTTTTTTTTGGGTTTTCTTCCTTTCACATGCTATTATTTTGTTTTCTTTCTTCTGTTTCTTTCCGGCTTTCTTTTGGTGTTTCTTTCACTTTGCGTTTTTTCTCCAGTTTTCTTGGTTTCTTCCCCCTTTTTTTTCAACACACATCTACTTTTTCCCACACAAAAAATACTTTTTTTGTATACATAAGGAATATGTTTTTAATAGATGGTTAATATTTTATCAAAACATTATTCTTGACTTTTTTTTTTCAAATATGTGTTGCCCATGTTTCGAATACATATTGGAACATTTTTTGAATTATAAATAAATGTACGGATCAAAGCAATTTTTTTAATATTATAAAAACATTTTTTTGAAATTGTCATGAACAAATTTTTGAAACTTTTGAGCCTTTTTAAAAATGTAAGGTACATTTTCTAATGTAAGTAACATCTTTTAATGAAATTATTGATTTAAAAAATAATAATAAACATTGTTTAGATGCTACATACTTTTTTCTGAAATACGTGACATTTTTTAATGTCACGATAGTTTTTGTTAAAATGGGTAATATTTGTTTTCACATGTTTAACATTTGCTACCTGTTCCATTCACATCATACTCCCTCCGTCCAAAATAAGTTTTTTAACCTTAGTACAACTTTGTATTAAAGTTAGTACAAAGTTGAGACATTTATTTTAGGACGGAGGGAGTACATTTTACGTATACACCAAAAACATTTTTCTATATACGTTTACATTTTTCAAATGCATGATTAACATTAAAAAAACATGTAAAGTGTTTTTTGTCATATATATTAAAGAAGCAAAAATAAAGCGAAAACAAAAATGTGTAGGAAAAATGGGAGGGAAAAAGCACATGTCACATCAGCAAGATGTCAGCACAAATACAAACTATGAAAACGATAGACACCATAAATGCAAAAAATAGAGGAGTATTATACCCCTTTACCTGTTTGACCTAAACAGAACACAACCTCAACCCAAATCAGGGGATAAACTCATAACAGAACAGAACCTTGAGATCTCCAGCAGTAAGCAATACCAAAATAGGAGTAAAATCGAAGCAACAGTAGCATGCACCAGCAGCAACACACAAGCAGCAGCAGCGCTCAAGCACCAGCGGCGGCTGCGCTCAAGCAGTGGCAATGCACAAGCGGCAGCGGCAGCGGCAGCGTGCATCCCACGCACTTGGCTGGCGGCACAGCACGAGCCCAGGTGGCGGACCAAAGCATTCCGCTGTCCGCAGCCCTTCCCCGCCGCCGACCACTGTCTGGTTTGAGGCCAGTCGGTATTGATGTCGGCCTCCAATTCTCGTACGAGATCCTCACCGACGGACTTGCTGTACATTCTTCATTTTTTCACGGACATGGCCAACCGCAAAGTCTCTTTTATCGGAACCGGGATGTACCGGCAAAGGATCCATCTTACACCTCGGACTTTAAGATTCGTGCAATGAAAATAAAATCCATTCACATTTGGAGATACAGACGGAATACACACCTAATACAACTGACATGCACAGACTTTTGTCAGGGAAAATACTAGTGGAGGATGCTTTCACTCAGAATAGTACAACACTGGCTGCATGCACATGTCGTCCTTGTCTCTCTCTCTCTCCAAACAAAAAGCTTGCCTTTCATTTTCAATCTAGCATTTTGAATTGCTCATAACTTTTAAACCAAAATTTTGTTTTGGAAACTTTTTATATATTTGTATTTAGGTCGACAAGATCTTTAAATCAAGACCCAAAAAAAAATCAAGACCAATCTTGGATATATTTTGACTAGTTTGAATTTTTAATTATATTTCAATTCTAGTTATGTTTTTCAAAGGAGTGAATAAGTTTTTGAAAATGAGTGAAATAAGTTTTTGAAAGTGAGTGGGGTTGGTCATTTCAAATGATTCGAAACACACATTTCAGTCATTTCAAATAAATTTTTAATTATATTTCAGTCATTTGAAAACACACATTTCAATCGTTCGAAATGTATTGAAATAACAAGTTTCACATCTCAATTGAGTGAATACTGTCTTTGAATTGAAAGGAGTGAAATCCGTTTTTTGAATTGAGTGAGACCAATATTTTCAAATGATTGAAATATGTGTTTTGAAATGACTGAAATAAGTATTTTGAAATGAGTGAAATAAACAACTTAACTCATTTTTTAAGAAATGAGTGAATTTTTTATTATTAGAAATGAGTGAAATATGTTGCAAGAATTTTAAACTCGTTCGAAATGTATTCAAATAACAAGTTTCACATCTCAATTGAGTGAATACTGTCTTTGAATTGAAAGGAGTGAAATCCGTTTTTTGAAAAGGAGTGAGACCAATTTTTTCAAATGATTGAAATGTGTGCTTTGAAATGACTGAAACAAGTATTTTGAAATGAGAGAAATAAACAAGTTAAATCATTTTTTAAGAAATGAGTGAATTCTTTA
>NC_057811.1:494376822-494377519 GCF_018294505.1 Triticum aestivum
ATTCTTTAATATTAGAAATGAGTGAAATATGTTGCAAGAATTTTAAACTCGTTCGAAATGTATTCAAATAACAAGTTTCACATCTCAATTGAGTGAATACTGTCTTTGAATTGAAAGGAGTGAAATCCGTTTTTTGAAAATGAGTGAGACCAATTTTTTCAAATGATTGAAAAATGTGTTTTGAAATGACTAAAACAAGTATTTTGAAATGAGTGAAATAAACAAGTTAACTCATTTTTTAAGAAATGAGTGAATTTTTTATTATTAGAAATGAGTGAAATATGTTGCAAGAATTTTAAACTCGTTCGAAATGTATTCAAATAACAACTTTCACATCTCATTTCAGTGAATACTGTCTTTGAATTGAAAGGAGTGAAATCCGTTTTTTGAAAAGGAGTGAGACCAATTTTTTCAAATGATTGAAATGTGTGCTTTGAAATGACTGAAACAAGTATTTTGAAATGAGAGAAATAAACAAGTTAAATCATTTTTTAAGAAATGAGAGAATTCTTTAATATTAGAAATGAGTGAAATATGTTGCAAGAATTTTAAACTCGTTCGAAATGTATTCAAATAACAAGTTTCACATCTCAATTGAGTGAATACTGTCTTTGAATTGAAAGGAGTGAAATCCGTTTTTTGAAAATGAGTGAGACCAATTTTTTCAAATGATTGAAAAATGTGTTTTGAAATGACT
>NC_057811.1:494379061-494379296 GCF_018294505.1 Triticum aestivum
AAATAACAAGTTTCACATCTCAATTGAGTGAATACTGTCTTTGAATTGAAAGGAGTGAAATCCGTTTTTTGAAAATGAGTCAGACCAATTATTTCAAATGATTGAAATGTGTGTTTTGAAATGACTGAAACAAGTATTTTGAAATGAGAGAAATAAACAAGTTAAATCATTTTTTAAGAAATGAGTGAATTCTTTATTATTAGAAATGAGTGAAATATGTTGCAAGAATTTTAAA
>NC_057811.1:494380239-494382176 GCF_018294505.1 Triticum aestivum
TTGAGTGAATACTGTCTTTGAATTGAAAGGAGTGAAATCCGTTTTTTTGAATTGAGTGAGACCAATTTTTTCAAATGATTGAAAAATGTGTTTTGAAATGACTGAAATAAGTATTTTGAAATGAGTGAAATAAACAAGTTAACTCATTTTTTAAGAAATGAGTGAATTTTTTATTATTAGAAATGTGTGAAATATGTTGCAAGAATTTTAAACTCGTTCGAAATGTATTTAAATAACAAGTTTCACATCTCAATTGAGTGAATACTGTCTTTGAATTGAAAGGAGTGAAATCCGTTTTTTGAATTGAGTGAGACCAATTTTTTCAAATGATTGAAAAATGTGTTTTGAAATGACTGAAATAAGTATTTTGAAATGAGTGAAATAAACAAGTTAACTCATTTTTTAAGAAATGAGTGAATTTTTTATTATTAGAAATGAGTGAAATATGTTGCAAGAATTTTAAACTCGTTCGAAATGTATTCAAATAACAAGTTTCACATCTCAATTGAGTGAATACTGTCTTTGAATTGAAAGGAGTGAAATCCGTTTTTTGAAAATGAGTGAGACCAATTATTTCAAATGATTGAAATGTGTGTTTTGAAATGACTGAAACAAGTATTTTGAAATGAGAGAAATAAACAAGTAAAATCATTTTTTAAGAAATGAGTGAATTCTTTATTATTAGAAATGAGTGAAATATGTTGCATGAATTTTAAACTCGTTCGAAATGTATTCAAATAACAAGTTTCACATCTCAATTGAGTGAATACTGTCTTTGAATTGAAAGGAGTGAAATCCGTTTTTTTGAATTGAGTGAGACCAATTTTTTCAAATGATTGAAAAATGTGTTTTGAAATGACTGAAATAAGTATTTTGAAATGAGTGAAATAAACAAGTTAACTCATTTTTTAAGAAATGAGTGAATTTTTTATTATTAGAAATGAGTGAAATATGTTGCAAGAATTTTAAACTCGTTCGAAATGTATTCAAATAACAAGTTTCACATCTCAATTGAGTGAAGACTGTCTTTGAATTGAAAGGAGTGAAATCCGTTTTTTGAAAATGAGTGAGACCAATTATTTCAAATGATTGAAATGTGTGCTTTGAAATGACTGAAACAAGTATTTTGAAATGAGAGAAATAAACAAGTTAACTCATTTTTTAAGAAATGAGTGAATTCTTTATTATTAGAAATGAGGGAAATATGTTGCAAGAATTTTAAACTCGTTCGAAATGTATTCAAATAACAAGTTTCACATCTCAATTGAGTGAATACTGTCTTTGAATTGAAAGGAGTGAAATCCGTTTTTGAATTGAGTGAAACTAATTTTTTCAAATGATCGAAATATGTGTTTTTAAATGAATGAAATAAGTATTTTGAAATGAGTGAAATTTGTTTATTCGAAATGAGTGAAATTTGCTTATTTCAAATGAGTGAAATATGTTGCAAGAATTTTAAAATCATTCAAAATTTAACTCATTCAAAATTTATTCAAATAACAAGTTTCACATCTCAATTGAGTGAACACTCTCTTTGAGTTGAAAGGAGTGAAATCCATTTTTTGAATTGACTGAGACCAATTTTTTCAAATGATTGAAATATGTGTTTTGAAATGACTGAAACAAGTATTTTGAAATGAGTGAAATAAACAAGTTAACTCATTTTTTAAGAAATGAGTGAATTTTATATTATTAGAAATGAGTGAAATATGTTGCAAGAATTTTAAACTCGTTCGAAATGTATTCAAATAACAAGTTTCACATCTCAATTGAGTGAATACTTTCTTTGAATTGAAAGGAGTGAAATCCGTTTTTTGAAAATGAGTGAGACCAATTATTTCAAATGATTGAAATGTGTGTTTTGAAATGACTGAAACAAGTTTATTGAAATAAGAGAAATAAACAAGTTAAATCATTTTTTAAGAAATGAGTGAATT
>NC_057811.1:494382186-494383029 GCF_018294505.1 Triticum aestivum
TGAAACAAGTATTTTGAAATGAGAGAAATAAACAAGTTAAATCATTTTTTAAGAAATGAGTGAATTCTTTATTATTAGAAATGAGTGAAATATGTTGCAAGAATTTTAAACTCGTTCGAAATGTATTCAAATAACAAGTTTCACATCTCAATTGAGTGAATACTGTCTTTGAATTGAAAGGAGTGAAATCCATTTTTTGAAAATGAGTGAGACCAATTATTTCAAATGATTGAAATGTGTGTTTTGAAATGACTGAAACAAGTATTTTGAAATGAGAGAAAAAAACAAGTTAAATCATTTTTTAAGAAATCAGTGAATTCTTTATTATTAGAAATGAGTGAAATATGTTGCAAGAATTTTAAACTCATTCGAAATGTATTCAAATAACAAGTTTCACATCACAATTGAGTGAATACTGTCTTTTAATTGAAAGGAGTGAAATCCTTTTTTGAATTGAGTGAGACCAATTTTTTCAAATGTTTGAAATACGTGTTTTGAAATGACTGAAAGGAGTGAAATAAACAAGTTAACTCATTTTTTAAGAAATGAGTGAATTTTTTATTATTAGAAATGTGTGAAATATGTTGCAAGAATTTTAAACTCGCTCGAAATGTATTCAAATAACAAGTTTCACATCTCAATTGAATGAATACTGTCTTTGAATTGAAAGGAGTGAAATCCGTTTTTTGAAAAGGAGTGAGACCAATTTTTTCAAATGATTGAAATGTGTGCTTTGAAATGACTGAAACAAGTATTTTGAAATGAGAGAAATAAACAAGTTAAATCATTTTTTAAGAAATGAGTGAATTCTTTAATATTAGAAATGAGTGAAATATGTTGCAA
>NC_057811.1:494383129-494383794 GCF_018294505.1 Triticum aestivum
TTTTTTAAGAAATGAGTGAATTTTTTATTATTAGAAATGAGTGAAATATGTTGCATGAATTTTAAACTCGTTCGAAATGTATTCAAATAACAAGTTTCACATCTCAATTGAGTGAATACTGTCTTTGAATTGAAAGGAGTGAAATCCGTTTTTTGAAAATGAGTGAGGCCAATTATTTTAAATGATTGAAATGTGTGTTTTGAAATGACTGAAACAAGTATTTTGAAATGAGAGAAATAAACAAGTTCAATCATTTTTTAAGAAATGAGTGAATTCTTTATTATTAGAAATGCGTGAAATATGTTGCAAGAATTTTAAACTCGTTCGAAATGTATTCAAATAACAAGTTTTACATCTCAATTGAGTGAATACTGTCTTTGAATTGAAAGGAGTGAAATCCGTTTTTTGAATTGAGTGAGACCAATTTTTTCAAATGATTGAAAAGTGTGTTTTCAAATGACTGAAATAAGTATTTTGAAATGAGTGAAATAAACAAGTTAACTCATTTTTTAAGAAATGAGTGAATTTTTTATTATTAGAAATGAGTGAAATATGTTGCAAGAATTTTAAACTCGTTCGAAATGTATTCAAATAACAAGTTTCACATCTCAATTGAGTCAATACTGTCTTTGAATTGAAAGGAGTGAAATCCGTTTTTTGAATTG
>NC_057811.1:494384966-494391178 GCF_018294505.1 Triticum aestivum
ACTCATTTTTTAAGAAATGAGTGAATTTTTTATTATTAGAAATGAGTGAAATATGTTGCAAGAATTTTAAACTCGTTCGAAATGTATTCAAATAACAAGTTTCACATCTCAATTGAGTGAATACTGTCTTTGAATTGAAGGGAGTGAAATCCGTTTTTTGAATGGAGTGAGACCAATTTTTTCAAATGATTGAAATATGTGTTTTGAAATGACTGAAATAAGTATTTTGAAATGAATGAAATAAACAAGTTAACTCATTTTTTAAGAAATGAGTGAATTTTTTATTATTAGAAATGAGTGAAATATGTTGCAAGAATTTTAAAGTCGTTCGAAATGTATTCAAATAACAAGTTTCACATCTCAATTGAGTGAATACTGTCTTTGAATTGAAAGGAGTGAAATCCGTTTTTTGAATTGAGTGAGACCAATTTTTTCAAATGATTGAAACGTGTGTTTTGAAATGACTGAAATAAGTATTTTGAAATGAGTGAAATAAACAAGTTTACTCATTTTTTAAGAAATGAGTGAATTTTTTATTATTAGAAATGAGTGAAATATGTTGCAAGAATTTTAAACTCGTTCGAAATGTATTCAAATAACAAGTTTCACATCTCAATTGAGTGAATACTGTCTTTGAATTGAAGGGAGTGAAATCCGTTTTTTGAATGGAGTGAGACCAATTTTTTCAAATGATTGAAATATGTGTTTTGAAATGACTGAAATAAGTATTTTGAAATGAGTGAAATAAACAAGTTAACTCATTTTTTAAGAAATGAGTGAATTTTTTATTATTAGAAATGAGTGAAATATGTTGCAAGAATTTTAAACTCGTTCGAAATGTATTCAAATAACAAGTTTCACATCTCAATTGAGTGAATACTGTCTTTGAATTGAAAGGACTGAAATCCGTTTTTTTGAATTGAGTGAGACCAATTTTTTCAAATGATTGAAAAGTGTGTTTTCAAATGACTGAAATAAGTATTTTGAAATGAGTGAAATAAACAAGTTAACTCATTTTTTAAGAAATGAGTGAATTTTTTATTATTAGAACTGAGTGAAATATGTTGCAAGAATTTTAAACTCATTCGAAATGTATTCAAATAACAAGTTTCACATCTCAATTGAGTGAATACTGTCTTTGAATTGAAAGGAGTGAAATCCGTTTATTGAAAATGAGTGAGACCAACTATTTCAAATGATTGAAACGTGTGTTTTGAAATGACTGAAACAAGTATTTTGAAATAAGAGAAATAAACAAGTTAAATCATTTTTTAAGAAATGAGTGAATTCTTTATTATTAGAAATGAGTGAAATATGTTGCAAGAATTTTAAACTCGTTCGAAATGTATTCAAATAACAAGTTTCACATCTCAATTGAGTGAATACTGTCTTTGAATTGAAAGGAGTGAAATCCGTTTTTTGAATTGAGTGAGACCAATTTTTTCAAATGATTGAAATATGTGTTTTGAAATGACTGAAATAAGTATTTTGAAATGAGTGAAATAAACAAGTTAACTCATTTTTTAAGAAATGAGTGAATATTTTATTATTAGAAATGAGTGAAATATGTTGCAAGAATTTTAAACTCGTTCGAAATGTATTCAAATAACAAGTTTCACATCTCAATTGAGTGAATACTGTCTTTGAATTGAAAGGACTGAAATCCGTTTTTTTGAATTGAGTGAGACCAATTTTTTCAAATGATTGAAAAGTGTGTTTTCAAATGACTGAAATAAGTATTTTGAAATGAGTGAAATAAACAAGTTAACTCATTTTTTAAGAAATGAGTGAATTTTTTATTATTAGAACTGAGTGAAATATGTTGCAAGAATTTTAAACTCGTTCGAAATGTATTCAAATAACAAGTTTCACATCTCAATTGAGTGAATACTGTCTTTGAATTGAAAGGAGTGAAATCCGTTTTTTGAAAATGAGTGAGACCAACTATTTCAAATGATTGAAACGTGTGTTTTGAAATGACTGAAATAAGTATTTTGAAATGAGTGAAATAAACAAGTTTACTCATTTTTTAAGAAATGAGTGAATTTTTTATTATTAGAAATGAGTGAAATATGTTGCAAGAATTTTAAACTCGTTCGAAATGTATTCAAATAACAAGTTTCACATCTCAATTGAGTGAATACTGTCTTTGAATTGAAAGGAGTGAAATCCGTTTTTTGAATTGAGTGAGACCAATTTTTTCAAATGATTGAAATATGTGTTTTGAAATGACTGAAATAAGTATTTTGAAATGAGTGAAATAAACAAGTTAACTCATTTTTTAAGAAATGAGTGAATTTTTTATTATTAGAAATGAGTGAAATATGTTGCAAGAATTTTAAACTCGTTCGAAATGTATTCAAATAACAAGTTTCACATCTCAATTGAGTGAATACTGTCTTTGAATTGAAAGGAGTGAAATCCGTTTTTTGAAAATGAGTGAGGCCAATTTTTTCAAATGATTGAAATATGTGTTTTGAAATGACTGAAACAAGTATTTTGAAATGAGAGAAATAAACAAGTTCAATCATTTTTTAAGAAATGAGTGAATTCTTTATTATTAGAAATGCGTGAAATATGTTGCAAGAATTTTAAACTCGATCGAAATGTATTCAAATAACAAGTTTCACATCTCGATTGAGTGAATACTGTCTTTGAATTGAAAGGAGCGAAATCCGTTTTTTGAATTGAGTGAGACCAATTTTTTCAAATGATTGAAATATGTGTTTTGAAATGACTGAAATAAGTATTTTGAAATGAGTGAAATAAACAAGTTAAATCATTTTTTAAGAAATGAGTGAATTTTTTATTATTAGAAATGAGTGAAATATGTTGCAAGAATTTTAAACTCGTTCGAAATGTATTCAAATAACAAGTTTCACATCTCAATTGAGTGAATACTGTCTTTGAATTGAAGGGAGTGAAATCCGTTTTTTGAATGGAGTGAGACCAATTTTTTCAAATGATTGAAATATGTGTTTTGAAATGACTGAAATAAGTATTTTGAAATGAGTGAAATAAACAAGTTAACTCATTTTTTAAGAAATGAGTGAATTTTTTATTATTAGAAATGAGTGAAATATGTTGCAAGAATTTTAAAGTCGTTCGAAATGTATTCAAATAACAAGTTTCACATCTCAATTGAGTGAATACTGTCTTTGAATTGAAAGGAGTGAAATCCGTTTTTTGAATTGAGTGAGACCAATTTTTTCAAATGATTGAAATATGTGTTTTGAAATGACTGAAATAAGTATTTTGAAATGAGTGAAATAAATAAGTTAAATCATTTTTTAAGAAATGAGTGAATTTTTTATTATTAGAAATGAGTGAAATATGTTGCAAGAATTTTAAACTCGTTCGAAATGTATTCAAATAACAAGTTTCACATCTCAATTGAGTGAATACTGTCTTTGAATTGAAAGGACTGAAATCCATTTTTTTGAATTGAGTGAGACCAATTTTTTCAAATGATTGAAAAGTGTGTTTTCAAATGACTGAAATAAGTATTTTGAAATGAGTGAAATAAACAAGTTAACTCATTTTTTAAGAAATGAGTGAATTTTTTATTATTAGAACTGAGTGAAATATGTTACAAGAATTTTAAACTCGTTCGAAATGTATTCAAATAACAAGTTTCACATCTCAATTGAGTGAATACTGTCTTTGAATTGAAAGGAGTGAAATCCGTTTTTTGAAAATGAGTGAGACCAACTATTTCAAATGATTGAAACGTGTGTTTTGAAATGACTGAAACAAGTATTTTGAAATAAGAGAAATAAACAAGTTAAATCATTTTTTAAGAAATGAGTGAATTCTTTATTATTAGAAATGAGTGAAATATGTTGCAAGAATTTTAAACTCGTTCGAAATGTATTCAAATAACAAGTTTCACATCTCAATTGACTGAATACTGTCTTTGAATTGAAAGGACTGAAATCCGTTTTTTTGAATTGAGTGAGACCAATTTTTTCAAATGATTGAAAAGTGTGTTTTCAAATGACTGAAATAAGTATTTTGAAATGAGTGAAATAAACAAGTTAACTCATTTTTTAAGAAATGAGTGAATTTTTTATTATTAGAAATGAGTGAAATATGTTTCAAGAATTTTAAACTCGTTCGAAATGTATTCAAATAACAAGTTTCACATCTTAATTGAGTGAATACTGTCTTTGAATTGAAAGGAGTGAAATCCGTTTTTTCAATTGAGTGAGACCAATTTTTCAAATGATTGAAATATGTGTTTGAAATGACTGAAATAAGTATTTTGAAATGAGAGAAATAAACAAGTTAAATCATTTTTTAAGAAATGAGTGAATTCCTTATTATTAGAAATGAGTGAAATATGTTGCAAGAATTTTAAACTCGTTCGAAATGTATTCAAATAACAAGTTTCACATCTCAATTGAGTGAATACTGTCTTTGAATTGAAAGGAGTGAAATCCGTTTTTTGAATTGAGTGAGACCAATTTTTTCAAATGATTGAAATATGTGTTTTGAAATGACTGAAATAAGTATTTTGAAATGACTGAAATAAACAAGTTAAATCATTTTTTAAGAAATGAGTGAATTCTTTTTTATTAGAAATGAGTGAAATATGTTGCAAGAATTTTAAACTCGTTCGAAATGTATTCAAATAACAAGTTTCACATCTCAATTGAGTGAATACTGTCTTTGAATTGAAAGGAGTGAAATCCGTTTTTTGAATTGAGTGAGACCAATTTTTTCAAATGATTGAAATATGTGTTTTGAAATGACTGAAATAAGTATTTTTAAATGAGTGAAATAAACAAGTTAACTCATTTTTTAAGAAATGAGTGAATTTTTTATCATTAGAAATGAGTGAAATATGTTGCAAGAATTTTAAACTCGTTCGAAATGTATTCAAATAACAAGTTTCACATCTCAATTGAGTGAATACAGTCTTTGAACTGAAAGGAGTGAAATCCGTTTTTTGAATTGAGTGAGACCACTTTTTTCAAATGATTGAAATATGTGTTTTGAAATGACTGAAATAAGTATTTTGAAATGGGTGAAATAAACAAGTTAACTCATTTTTTAAGAAATGAGTGAATTTTCTATTATTAGAAATGAGTGAAATATGTTGCAAGAATTTTAAACTCGTTCGAAATGTATTCAAATAACAAGTTTCACATCTCAATTGAGTGAATACTGTCTTTGAATTGAAAGGAGTGAAATCCGTTTTTGAATTGAGTGAAACTAATTTTTTCAAATGATCGAAATATGTGTTTTTAAATGACTGAAATAAGTATTTTGAAATGAGTGAAATAAACAAGCTAAATCATTTTTTAAGAAATGAGTGAAATTTGTTTATTCGAAATGAGTGAAATTTGCTTATTTGAAATGAGTGAAATATGTTGCAAGAATTTTAAAATCATTCAAAATTTAACTCATTCAAAATTTATTCAAATAACAAGTTTCACATCTCAATTGAGTGAACACTCTCTTTGAGTTGAAAGGAGTGAAATCCAATTTTTGAATTGACTGAGACCAATTTTTCCAAATGATTGAAATATGTGTTTTGAAATGAGTGAAACAAGTATTTTGAGATGAGTGAAATAAACAAGTTAACTCATTTTTTAAGAAATGAGTGAATTTTATATTATTAGAAATGAATGAAATATGTTGCAAGAATTTTAAACTCGTTCGAAATGTATTCAAATAACAAGTTTCACATCTCAATTGAGTGAATACTTTCTTTGAATTGAAAGGAGTGAAATCCGTTTTTTGAAAATGAGTGAGACCAATTATTTCAAATGATTGAAATGTGTGTTTTGAAATGACTGAAACAAGTTTATTGAAATAAGAGAAATAAACAAGTTAAATCATTTTTTAAGAAATGAGTGAATTCTTTAATATTAGAAATGAGTGAAATATGTTGCAAGAATTTTAAACTCGTTCGAAATGTATTCAAATAACAAGTTTCACATCTCATTTCAGTGAATACTGTCTTTGAATGGAAAGGAGTGAAATCCGTTTTTTGAATTGAGTGAGACCAATTTTTTCAAATGATTGAAATATGTGTTTTGAAATGACTGAAATAAGTATTTTGAAATGAGTGAAATAAACAAGTTAACTCATTTTTTAAGAAATGAGTGAATTTTTTACTATTAGAAATGAGTGAAATATGTTGCAAGAATTTTAAACTCTTTCGAAATGTATTCAAATAACAAGTTTCACATCTCAATTGAGTG
>NC_057811.1:494391323-494392340 GCF_018294505.1 Triticum aestivum
TTTTTGAATTGAGTGAGACCAATTTTTTCAAATGATTGAAATATGTGTTTTGAAATGACTGAAATAAGTATTTTGAAATGAGTGAAATAAACAAGTTAACTCATTTTTTAAGAAATGAGTGAATTTTTTATTATTAGAAATGAGTGAAATATGTTGCAAGAATTTTAAACTCGTTCGAAATGTATTCAAATAACAAGTTTCACATCTCAATTGAGTGAATACTGTCTTTGAATTGAAAGGAGTGAAATTCGTTTTTTGAATTGAGTGAGACCACTTTTTTCAAATGATTGAAATATGTGTTTTGAAATGACTGAAATAAGTATTTTGAAATGAGTGAAATAAACAAGTTAAATCATTTTTTAAGAAATGAGTGAATTTTTTATTATTAGAAATGAGTGAAATATGTTGCAAGAATTTTAAACCCGTTCGAAATGTATTCAAATAACAAGTTTCACATCTCAATTGAGTGAATACTGTCTTTGAATTGAAAGGAGTGAAATCCGTTTTTTGAAAATGAGTGAGGCCAATTATTTCAAATGATTGAAATGTGTGTTTTGAAATGACTGAAACAAGTATTTTGAAATGAGAGAAATAAACAAGTTCAATCATTTTTTAAGAAATGAGTGAATTCTTTATTATTAGAAATGCGTGAAATATGTTGCAAGAATTTTAAACTCGTTCGAAATGTATTCAAATAACAAGTTTTACATCTCAATTTAGTGAATACTGTCTTTGAATTGAAAGGAGTGAAATCCGTTTTTTGAATTGAGTGAGACCAATTTTTTCAAATGATTGAAATATGTGTTTTGAAATGACTGAAATAAGTATTTTGAAATGAGTGAAATAAACAAGTTAACTCATTTTTTAAGAAATGAGTGAATTTTTTATTATTAGAAATGAGTGAAATATGTTGCAAGAATTTTAAACTCGTTCGAAATGTATTCAAATAACAAGTTTCACATCTCAATTGAGTGAATACTGTCTTTGAATTGAAAGGAGTGAAATCCGTTTTTTGAA
>NC_057811.1:494393095-494393685 GCF_018294505.1 Triticum aestivum
ATTTTTTATTATTAGAAATGAGTGAAATATGTTGCAAGAATTTTAAACTCGATCGAAATGTATTCAAATAACAAGTTTCACATCTCGATTGAGTGAATACTGTCTTTGAATTGAAAGGAGTGAAATCCGTTTTTTGAATTGAGTGAGACCAATTTTTTCAAATGATTGAAATATGTGTTTTGAAATGACTGAAATAAGTATTTTGAAATGAGTGAAATAAACAAGTTAAATCATTTTTTAAGAAATGAGTGAATTTTTTATTATTAGAAATGAGTGAAATATGTTGCAAGAATTTTAAACTCGTTCGAAATGTATTCAAATAACAAGTTTCACATCTCAATTGAGTGAATACTGTCTTTGAATTGAAAGGAGTGAAATCCGTTTTTTGAATTGAGTGAGACCAATTTTTTCAAATGATTGAAATATGTGTTTTGAAATGACTGAAATAAGTATTTTGAAATGAGTGAAATAAACAAGTTAACTCATTTTTTAAGAAATGAGTGAATTTTTTATTATTAGAAATGAGTGAAATATGTTGCAAGAATTTTAAACTCGATCGAAATGTATTCAAATAACAAGTTTCACATCTC
>NC_057811.1:494393913-494395773 GCF_018294505.1 Triticum aestivum
GGAGTGAAATCCGTTTTTTGAATGGAGTGAGACCAATTTTTTCAAATGATTGAAATATGTGTTTTGAAATGACTGAAATAAGTATTTTGAAATGAGTGAAATAAACAAGTTAACTCATTTTTTAAGAAATGAGTGAATTTTTTTATTATTAGAAATGAGTGAAATATGTTGCAAGAATTTTAAACTCGTTCGAAATGTATTCAAATAACAAGTTTCACATCTCAATTGAGTGAACACTCTCTTTGAATTGAAAGGAGTGAAATCCGTTTTTTGAATTGAGTGAGAACAATTTTTTCAAATGATTTAAAAGTGTGTTTTCAAATGACTGAAATAAGTATTTTGAAATGAGTGAAATAAACAAGTTAACTCATTTTTTAAGAAATGAGTGAATTTTATATTATTAGAAATTAGTGAAATATGTTGCAAGAATTTTAAACTCGTTCGAAATGTATTCAAATAACAAGTTTCACATCTCAATTGAGTGAATACTGTCTTTGAATTGAAAGGAGTGAAATCCGTTTTTTGAAAATGAGTGAGACCAATTATTTCAAATGATTGAAACGTGTGTTTTGAAATGACTGAAACAAGTATTTTGAAATAAGAGAAATAAACAAGTTAAATCATTTTTTAAGAAATGAGTGAATTTTAAACTCGTTCGAAATGTATTCAAATAACAAGTTTCACATCTCAATTGAGTGAATACAGCTTTGAATTGAAAGGAGTGAAATCCGTTTTTTTGAATTGAGTGAGACCAATTTTTTCAAATGATTGAAATATGTGTTTTGAAATGACTGAAATAAGTATTTTGAAATGGGTGAAATAAACAAGTTAACTCATTTTTTAAGAAATGAGTGAATTTTTTATTATTAGAAATGAGTGAAATATGTTGCAAGAATTTTAAACTCGTTCGAAATGTATTCAAATAACAAGTTTCACATCTCAATTGAGTGAATACTGTCTTTGAATTGAAAGGAGTGAAATCCGTTTTTTGAATTGAGTGAGACCAATTTTTTCAAATGATTGAAATATGTGTTTTGAAATGACTGAAATAAGTATTTTGAAATGAGTGAAATAAACAAGTTAAATCATTTTTTAAGAAATGAGTGAATTTTTTATTATTAGAAATGAGTGAAATATGTTGCAAGAATTTTAAACTCGTTCGAAATGTATTCAAATAACACGTTTCACATCTCAATTGAGTGAATACTGTCTTTGAATTGAAAGGAGTGAAATCGTTTTTTGAATTGAGTGAGACCAATTTATACAACTGATTGAAATGTGTGTTTTGAAATGACTGAAATAAGTATTTTGAAATGAGTGAAATAAACAAGTTAAATCATTTTTTAAGAAATGAGTGAATTTTTTATTATTAGAAATGAGTGAAATATGTTGCAAGAATTTTAAACTCGTTCGAAATGTATTCAAATAACAAGTTTCACATCTCAATTGAGTGAATACTGTCTTTGAATTGAAAGGAGTGAAATCCGTTTTTTGAATTGAGTGAGACCAATTTTTTCAAATGATTGAAATATGTGTTTTGAAATGACTGAAATAAGTATTTTGAAATGAGTGAAATAAACAAGTTAAATCATTTTTTAAAAATGAGTGAATTTTTTATTATTAGAAATGAGTGAAATATGTTGCAAGAATTTTAAACCCGTTCGAAATGTATTCAAATAACCAGTTTCACATCTCAATTGAGTGAATACTGTCTTTGAATTGAAAGGAGTGAAATCCGTTTTTTGAATTGAGTGAGACCAATTATTTCAAATGATTGAAATGTGTGTTTTGAAATGACTGAAACAAGTATTTTGAAATGAGAGAAATAAACAAGTTAAATCATTTTTTAAGAAATGAGTG
>NC_057811.1:494398532-494399286 GCF_018294505.1 Triticum aestivum
AATGAGTGAAATATGTTGCAAGAATTTTAAACTCGTTCGAAATGTATTCAAATAACAAGTTTCACATCTCAATTGAGTGAATACTGTCTTTGAATTGAAAGGAGTGAAATCCGTTTTTTGAATTGAGTGAGACCAATTTTTTCAAATGATTGAAATATGTGTTTTGAAATGACTGAAATAAGTATTTTGAAATGAGTGAAATAAACAAGTTAAATCATTTTTTAAAAATGAGTGAATTTTTTATTATTAGAAATGAGTGAAATATGTTGCAAGAATTTTAAACCCGTTCGAAATGTATTCAAATAACCAGTTTCACATCTCAATTGAGTGAATACTGTCTTTGAATTGAAAGGAGTGAAATCCGTTTTTTGAATTGAGTGAGACCAATTATTTCAAATGATTGAAATGTGTGTTTTGAAATGACTGAAACAAGTATTTTGAAATGAGAGAAATAAACAAGTTAAATCATTTTTTAAGAAATGAGTGAATTTTTTATTATTAGAAATGAGTGAAATATGTTGCAAGAATTTTAAACTCGATCGAAATGTATTCAAATAACAAGTTTCACATCTCGATTGAGTGAATACTGTCTTTGAATTGAAAGGAGTGAAATCCGTTTTTTGAATTGAGTGAGACCAATTATTTCAAATGATTGAAATGTGTGTTTTGAAATGACTGAAACAAGTATTTTGAAATGAGTGAAATAAACAAGTTAAATCATTTTTTAAGAAATGAGTGAATTTTTTATTATTAG
>NC_057811.1:494399970-494401620 GCF_018294505.1 Triticum aestivum
TAAAGGAGTGAAATCCGTTTTTTGAAAATGAGTGAGACCAATTATTTCAAATGATTGAAACGTGTGTTTTGAAATGAGTGAAACAAGTATTTTGAAATGAGTGAAATAAACAAGTTAACTCATTTTTTAAGAAATGAGTGAATTTTTTATTATTAGAAATGAGTGAAATATGTTGCAAGAATTTTAAACTCGTTCGAAATGTATTCAAATAACAAGTTTCACATCTCAATTGAGTGAATACTGTCTTTGAATTGAAAGGAGTGAAATCCGTTTTTTGAATTGAGTGAGACCAATTTTTTCAAATGATTGAAATATGTGTTTTGAAATGACTGAAATAAGTATTTTGAAATGAGTGAAATAAACAAGTTAAATCATTTTTTAAGAAATGAGTGAATTTTTTATTATTAGAAATGAGTGAAATATGTTGCAAGAATTTTAAACCCGTTCGAAATGTATTCAAATAACAAATTTCACATCTCAATTGAGTGAATACTGTCTTTGAATTGAAAGGAGTGAAATCCGTTTTTTGAATTGAGTGAGACCACTTTTTTCAAATGATTGAAATATGTGTTTTGAAATGACTGAAACAAGTATTTTGAAATGAGAGAAATAAACAAGTTCAATCATTTTTTAAGAAATGAGTGAATTTTTTATTATTAGAAATGAGTGAAATATGTTGCAAGAATTTTAAACTCGATCGAAATGTATTCAAATAACAAGTTTCACATCTCGATTGAGTGAATACTGTCTTTGAATTGAAAGGAGTGAAATCCGTTTTTTGAATTGAGTGAGACCAATTATTTCAAATGATTGAAATGTGTGTTTTGAAATGACTGAAACAAGTATTTTGAAATGAGTGAAATAAACAAGTTAAATCATTTTTTAAGAAATGAGTGAATTTTTATTATTAGAAATGAGTGAAATATGTTGCAAGAATTTTAAACTCGTTCGAAATGTATTCAAATAACACGTTTCACATCTCAATTGAGTGAATACTGTCTTTGAATTGAAAGGAGTGAAATCGTTTTTTGAATTGAGTGAGACCAATTTATACAAATGATTGAAATGTGTGTTTTGAAATGACTGAAATAAGTATTTTGAAATGAGTGAAATAAACAAGTTAAATCATTTTTTAAGAAATGAGTGAATTTTTTATTATTAGAAATGAGTGAAATATGTTGCAAGAATTTTAAACTCGTTCGAAATGTATTCAAATAACAAGTTTCACATCTCAATTGAGTGAATACTGTCTTTGAATTGAAAGGAGTGAAATCCGTTTTTTGAATTGAGTGAGACCAATTTTTTGAAATGATTGAAATATGTGTTTTGAAATGACTGAAATAAGTATTTTGAAATGAGTGAAATAAACAAGTTAAATCATTTTTTAAGAAATGAGTGAATTTTTTATTATTAGAAATGAGTGAAATATGTTGCAAGAATTTTAAACCCGTTCGAAATGTATTCAAATAACCAGTTTCACATCTCAATTGAGTGAATACTGTCTTTGAATTGAAAGGAGTGAAATCCGTTTTTTGAATTGAGTGAGACCAATTATTTCAAATGATTGAAATGTGTGTTTTGAAATGACTGAAACAAGTATTTTGAAATGAGAGAAATAAACAAGTTAAATCATTTTTTAAGAAATGAGTG
>NC_057811.1:494401630-494403099 GCF_018294505.1 Triticum aestivum
TTTCACATCTCAATTGAGTGAATACTGTCTTTGAATTGAAAGGAGTGAAATCCGTTTTTTGAATTGAGTGAGACCACTTTTTTCAAATGATTGAAATATGTGTTTTGAAATGACTGAAATAAGTATTTTGAAATGAGTGAAATAAACAAGTTAAACCATTTTTTAAGAAATGAGTGAATTTTTTATTATTAGAAATGAGTGAAATATGTTGCAAGAATTTTAAACTCGTTCGAAATGTATTCAAATTACAAGTTTCACATCTCAATTGAGTGAATACTGTCTTTGAATTGAAAGGAGTGAAATCCGTTTTTTGAATTGAGTGAGACCAATTTTTTCAAATGATTGAAATATGTGTTTTTTGAAATGAGTGAAATAAACAAGTTAACTCATTTTTTAAGAAATGAGTGAATTCTTTATTATTAGAAATGAGTGAAATATGTTGCAAGAATTTTAAACTCGTTCGAAATGTATTCAAATAACAATTTTCACATCTCAATTGAGTGAATACTGTCTTTGAATTGAAAGGAGTGAAATCCGTTTTTTTGAATTGAGTGAGACCAATTTTTTCAAATGATTGAAATGTGTGTTTTGAAATGACTGAAATAAGTATTTTGAAATGAGTGAAATAAACAAGTTAACTCATTTTGTAAGAAATGAGTGAATTTTTTATTATTAGAAATGAGTGAAATATGTTGCAAGAATTTTAAAGTCGTTCGACATGTATTCAAATAACAAGTTTCACATCTCAATTGAGTGAATACTGTCTTTGAATTGAAAGGAGTGAAATCCGTTTTTTGAATTGAGTGAGACCAGTTTTTTCAAATGATTGAAATATGTGTTTTGAAATGGATGAAATAAGTATTTTGAAATGGGTGAAATAAACAAGTTAACTCATTTTTTAAGAAATGAGTGAATTTTTTATTATTAGAAATGAGTGAAATATGTTGCGAGAATTTTAAACTCGTTCGAAATGGATTCAAATAACCAGTTTCACATCTCAATTGAGTGAATACTGTCTTTGAATTGAAAGGAGTGAAATCCGTTTTTTGAAAATGAGTGAGACCAATTTTTTCAAATGATTGAAATATGTGTTTTGAAATGACTGAAATAAGTATTTTGAAATGAGTGAAATAAACAAGTTAACTCATTTTTTAAGAAATGAGTGAATTTTTTATTATTAGAACTGAGTGAAATATGTTGCAAGAATTTTAAACTCGTTCGAAATGTATTCAAATAACAAGTTTCACATCTGAATTGAGTGAATACTGTCTTTGAATTTAAAGGAGTGAAATCCGTTTTTTGAAAATGAGTGAGACCAATTATTTCAAATGATTGAAACGTGTGTTTTGAAATGAGTGAAACAAGTATTTTGAAATGAGTGAAATAAACAAGTTAACTCATTTTTTAAGAAATGAGTGAATTTTTTATTATTAGAAATGAGTGAAATATGTTGCAAGAATTTTAAACTC
>NC_057811.1:494404561-494405737 GCF_018294505.1 Triticum aestivum
TTTTTTCAAATGATTGAAATATGTGTTTTGAAATGACTGAAATAAGTATTTTGAAATGGGTGAAATAAACAAGTTAACTTATTTTTTAAGAAATGACTGAATTTTTTATTATTAGAAATGAGTGAAATATGTTGCGAGAATTTCAAACTCGTTCGAAATGGATTCAAATAACCAGTTTCACATCTCAATTGAGTGAATACTGTCTTTGAATTGAAAGGAGTGAAATACGTTTTTTGAATTGAGTGAGACCAATTTTTTCAAATGATTGAAATATGTGTTTTGAAATGACTGAAATAAGTATTTTGAAATGAGTGAAATAAACAAGTTAACTCATTTTTTAAGAAATGAGTGAATTTTTTATTATTAGAACTGAGTGAAATATGTTGCAAGAATTTTAAACTCGTTCGAAATGTATTCAAATAACAAGTTTCACATCTCAATTGAGTGAATACTGTCTTTGAATTGAAAGGAGTGAAATCCGTTTTTTGAAAATGAGTGAGACCAATTTTTTCAAATGATTGAAACGTGTGTTTTCAAATGACTGAAACAAGTATTTTGAAATAAGAGAAATAAACAAGTTAAATCATTTTTTAAGAAATGAGTGAATTCTTTATTATTAGAAATGAGTGAAATATGTTGCATGAATTTTAAACTCATTCGAAATGTATTCAAATAACAATTTTCACATCTCAATTGAGTGAATACTGTCTTTGAATTGAAAGGAGTGAAATCCGTTTTTTTGAATTGAGTGAGACCAATTTTTTCAAATGATTGAAATGTGTGTTTTGAAATGACTGAAATAAGTATTTTGAAATGAGTGAAATAAACAAGTTAACTCATTTTGTAAGAAATGAGTGAATTTTTTATTATTAGAAATGAGTGAAATATGTTGCAAGAATTTTAAAGTCGTTCGAAATGTATTCAAATAACAAGTTTCACATCTCAATTGAGTGAATACTGTCTTTGAATTGAAAGGAGTGAAATCCGTTTTTTGAATTGAGTGAGACCAGTTTTTTCAAATGATTGAAATATGTGTTTTGAAATGACTGAAATAAGTATTTTGAAATGGGTGAAATAAACAAGTTAACTTATTTTTTAAGAAATGACTGAATTTTTTATTATTAGAAATGAGTGAAATATGTTGCGAGAATTTCAAACTCGTTCGAAATGGATTCA
>NC_057811.1:494405948-494407602 GCF_018294505.1 Triticum aestivum
TTTTGAAATGACTGAAACAAGTATTTTGAAATGAGAGAAATAAACAAGTTAAATCATTTTTTAAGAAATGAGTGTATTTTTTATTATTAGAAATGAGTGAAATATGTTGCAAGAATTTTAAACTCGATCGAAATGTATTCAAATAACAAGTTTCACATCTCGATTGAGTGAATACTGTCTTTGAATTGAAAGGAGTGAAATCCGTTTTTTGAATTGAGTGAGACCAATTATTTCAAATGATTGAAATGTGTGTTTTGAAATGACTGAAACAAGTATTTTGAAATGAGTGAAATAAACAAGTTAAATCATTTTTTAAGAAATGAGTGAATTTTTTATTATTAGAAATGAGTGAAATATGTTGCAAGAATTTTAAACTCGTTCGAAATGTATTCAAATAACAAGTTTCACATCTCAATTGAGTGAATACTGTCTTTGAATTGAAAGGAGTGAAATCCGTTTTTTGAATTGAGTGAGACCAATTTTTTCAAATGATTGAAATATGTGTTTTGAAATGACTGAAATAAGTATTTTGAAATGAGTGAAATAAACAAGTTAAATCATTTTTTAAGAAATGAGTGAATTTTTTATTATTAGAAATGAGTGAAATATGTTGCAAGAATTTTAAACTCGTTCGAAATGTATTCAAATAACAAGTTTCACATCTCAATTGAGTGAATACTGTCTTTGAATTGAAAGGAGTGAAATCCGTTTTTTGAATTGAGTGAGACCACTTTTTTCAAATGATTGAAATATGTGTTTTGAAATGACTGAAATAAGTATTTTGAAATGAGTGAAATAAACAAGTTAAACCATTTTTTAAGAAATGAGTGAATTTTTTATTATTAGAAATGAGTGAAATATGTTGCAAGAATTTTAAACTCGTTCGAAATGTATTCAAATAACAAGTTTCACATCTCAATTGAGTGAATACTGTCTTTGAATTGAAAGGAGTGAAATCCGTTTTTTGAATTGAGTGAGACCAATTTTTTCAAATGATTGAAATATGTGTTTTGAAATAGTTGAAATAAGTATTTTGAAATGAGTGAAATAAACAAGTTAACTCATTTTTTAAGAAATGAGTGAATTCTTTATTATTAGAAATGAGTGAAATATGTTGCAAGAATTATAAACTCGTTCGAAATGTATTCAAATAACAATTTTCACATCTCAATTGAGTGAATACTGTCTTTGAATTGAAAGGAGTGAAATCCGTTTTTTTGAATTGAGTGAGACCAATTTTTTCAAATGATTGAAATGTGTGTTTTGAAATGACTGAAATAAGTATTTTGAAATGAGTGAAATAAACAAGTTAACTCATTTTGTAAGAAATGAGTGAATTTTTTATTATTAGAAATGAGTGAAATATGTTGCAAGAATTTTAAAGTCGTTCGAAATGTATTCAAATAACAAGTTTCACATCTCAATTGAGTGAATACTGTCTTTGAATTGAAAGGAGTGAAATCCGTTTTTTGAATTGAGTGAGACCAGTTTTTTCAAATGATTGAAATATGTGTTTTGAAATGACTGAAATAAGTATTTTGAAATGGGTGAAATAAACAAGTTAACTTATTTTTTAAGAAATGACTGAATTTTTTATTATTAGAAATGAGTGAAATATGTTGCGAGAATTTCAAACTCGTTCGAAATGGATTCA
>NC_057811.1:494411136-494412119 GCF_018294505.1 Triticum aestivum
AGTTTCACATCTCAATTGAGTGAATACTGTCTTTGAATTGAAAGGAGTGAAATCCGTTTTTTGAATTGAGTGAGACCAATTATTTCAAATGATTGAAATGTGTGTTTTGAAATGACTGAAACAAGTATTTTGAAATGAGAGAAATAAACAAGTTAAATCATTTTTTAAGAAATGAGTGTATTTTTTATTATTAGAAATGAGTGAAATATGTTGCAAGAATTTTAAACTCGATCGAAATGTATTCAAATAACAAGTTTCACATCTCGATTGAGTGAATACTGTCTTTGAATTGAAAGGAGTGAAATCCGTTTTTTGAATTGAGTGAGACCAATTTTTTCAAATGATTGAAATATGTGTTTTGAAATGACTGAAATAAGTATTTTGAAATGAGTGAAATAAACAAGTTAAATCCTTTTTTAAGAAATGAGTGAATTTTTTATTATTAGAAATGAGTGAAATATGTTGCAAGAATTTTAAACCCGTTCGAAATGTATTCAAATAACCAGTTTCACATCTCAATTGAGTGAATACTGTCTTTGAATTGAAAGGAGTGAAATCCGTTTTTTGAATTGAGTGAGACCAATTATTTCAAATGATTGAAATGTGTATTTTGAAATGACTGAAACAAGTATTTTGAAATGAGAGAAATAAACAAGTTAAATCATTTTTTAAGAAATGAGTGTATTTTTTATTATTAGAAATGAGTGAAATATGTTGCAAGAATTTTAAACTCGATCGAAATGTATTCAAATAACAAGTTTCACATCTCGATTGAGTGAATACTGTCTTTGAATTGAAAGGAGTGAAATCCGTTTTTTGAATTGAGTGAGACCAATTATTTCAAATGATTGAAATGTGTGTTTTGAAATGACTGAAACAAGTATTTTGAAATGAGTGAAATAAACAAGTTAAATCATTTTTTAAGAAATGAGTGAATTTTTTATTATTAGAAATGAGTGAAATATGTTGCAAGAATTTTAAAC
>NC_057811.1:494416018-494418272 GCF_018294505.1 Triticum aestivum
TTTTTTCAAATGATTGAAATATGTGTTTTGAAATGACTGAAATAAGTATTTTGAAATGGGTGAAATAAACAAGTTAACTTATTTTTTAAGAAATGACTGAATTTTTTATTATTAGAAATGAGTGAAATATGTTGCGAGAATTTCAAACTCGTTCGAAATGGATTCAAATAACCAGTTTCACATCTCAATTGAGTGAATACTGTCTTTGAATTGAAAGGAGTGAAATACGTTTTTTGAATTGAGTGAGACCAATTTTTTCAAATGATTGAAATATGTGTTTTGAAATGACTGAAATAAGTATTTTGAAATGAGTGAAATAAACAAGTTAACTCATTTTTTAAGAAATGAGTGAATTTTTTATTATTAGAACTGAGTGAAATATGTTGTAAGAATTTTAAACTCGTTCGAAATGTATTCAAATAACAAGTTTCACATCTCAATTGAGTGAATACTGTCTTTGAATTGAAAGGAGTGAAATCCGTTTTTTGAAAATGAGTGAGACCAATTTTTTCAAATGATTGAAACGTGTGTTTTCAAATGACTGAAACAAGTATTTTGAAATAAGAGAAATAAACAAGTTAAATCATTTTTTTAAGAAATGAGTGAATTCTTTATTATTAGAAATGAGTGAAATATGTTGCATGAATTTTAAACTCATTCGAAATGTATTCAAATAACAAGTTTCACATCTCAATTGAGTGAATACTGTCTTTGAATTGAAAGGAGTGAAATCCGTTTTTTGTAAATGAGTGAGACCAATTATTTCAAATAATTGAAACGTGTGTTTTCAAATGACTGAAACAAGTATTTTGAAATAAGAGAAACAAACAAGTTAAATCATTTTTTAAGAAATGAGTGAATTCTTTATTATTAGAAATGAGTGAAATATGTTGCATGAATTTTAAACTCGTTCGAAATGTATTCAAATAACAAGTTTCACATCTCAATTGAGTGAATACTGTCTTTGAATTGAAAGGAGTGAAATCCGTTTTTTGAATTGAGTGAGACCAATTTATTCAAATGATTGAAATATGTGTTTTGAAATGACTGAAATAAGTATTTTGAAATGAGTGAAATAAACAAGTTAACTCATTTTTTAAGAAATGAGTGAATTTTTTATTATTAGAAATGAGTGAAATATGTTGCAAGATTTTTAAACTCGTTCGAAATGTATTCAAAGAACAAGTTTCACATCTCAATTGAGTGAATACAGCTTTGAATTGAAAGGAGTGAAATCCGTTTTTTGAATTGAGTGAGACCAATTTTTTCAAATGATTGAAATATGTGTTTTGAAATTACTGAAATAAGTATTTTGAAATGGGTGAAATAAACAAGTTAACTCATTTTTTAAGAAATGACTGAATTTTTTATTATTAGAAAAGAGTGAAATATGTTGCGAGAATTTTAAACTCGTTCGAAATGGATTCAAATAACCAGTTTCACATCTCAATTGAGTGAATACTGTCTTTGAATTGAAAGGAGTGAAATCCGTTTTTTGAATTGAGTGAGACCAATTTTTTCAAATGATTGAAATATGTGTTTTGAAATGACTGAAATAAGTATTTTGAAATGAGTGAAATAAACAAGTTAACTCATTTTTTAAGAAATGAGTGAATTTTTTATTATTAGAACTGAGTGAAATATGTTGCAAGAATTTTAAACTTGTTCGAAATGTATTCAAATAACAAGTTTCACATCTCAATTGAGTGAATACTGTCTTTGAATTTAAAGGTGTGAAATCCGTTTTTTGAAAATGAGTGAGACCAATTATTTCAAATGATTGAAATGTGTGTTTTGAAATGACTGAAACAAGTATTTTGAAATAAGAGAAATAAACAAGTTAAATCATTTTTTAAGAAATGAGTGAATTCTTTATTATTAGAAATGAGTGAAATATGTTGCAAGAATTTTAAACTCGTTCGAAATGCATTCAAATAACAAGTTTCACATCTCAATTGAGTGAATACTGTCTTTGAATTGAAAGGAGTGAAATCCGTTTTTTGAATTTAGTGAGACCAATTTTTTCAAATGATTGAAATATGTGTTTTGAAATGACTGAAATAAGTATTTTGAAATGGGTGAAATAAACAAGTTAACTCATTTTTTAAGAAATGAGTGAATTTTTTATTATTAGAAATGAGTGAAATATGTTGCAAGAATTTTAAACTCGTTCGAAATGTATTCAAATAACCAGTTTCACATCTCAATTGAGTGAATACTGTCTTTGAATTGAAAGGAGTGAAATCCGTTTTTT
>NC_057811.1:494420203-494421483 GCF_018294505.1 Triticum aestivum
AAATGACTGAAATAAGTATTTTGAAATGAGTGAAATAAACAAGTTAACTCATTTTTTAAGAAATGAGTGAATTTTTTATTATTAGAACTGAGTGAAATATGTTGCAAGAATTTTAAACTCGTTCGAAATGTATTCAAATAACAAGTTTCACATCTCAATTGAGTGAATACTGTCTTTGAATTGAAAGGAGTGAAATCCGTTTTTTGAATTGAGTGAGACCAATTTTTTCAAATGATTGAAATATGTGTTTTGAAATGACTGAAATAAGTATTTTGAAATGGGTGAAATAAACAGGTTAACTCATTTTTTAAGAAATGAGTGAATTTTTTATTATTAGAAATGAGTGAAATATGTTGCAAGAATTTTAAACTCGTTCGAAATGTATTCAAATAACAAGTTTCACATCTCAATTGAGTGAATACAGCTTTGAATTGAAAGGAGTGAAATCCGTTTTTTGAATTGAGTGAGACCACTTTTTTCAAATGATTGAAATATGTGTTTTGAAATGACTGAAATAAGTATTTTGAAATGGGTGAAATAAACAAGTTAACTTATTTTTTAAGAAATGACTGAATTTTTTATTATTAGAAAAGAGTGAAATATGTTGCGAGAATTTTAAACTCGTTCGAAATGGATTCAAATAACCAGTTTCACATCTCAATTGAGTGAATACTGTCTTTGAATTGAAAGGAGTGAAATACGTTTTTTGAATTGAGTGAGACCAATTTTTTCAAATGATTGAAATATGTGTTTTGAAATGACTGAAATAAGTATTTTGAAATGGGTGAAATAAACAAGTTAACTCATTTTTTAAGAAATGAGTGAATTTTTTATTATTAGAACTGAGTGAAATATGTTGCAAGAATTTTAAACTCGTTCGAAATGTATTCAAATAACAAGTTTCACATCTCAATTGAATGAATACTGTCTTTGAATTGAAAGGAGTGAAATCCGTTTTTTCAATTGAGTGAGACCAATTTTTTCAAATGATTGAAATATGTGTTTTGAAATGACTGAAATAAGTATTTTGAAATGAGAGAAATAAACAAGTTAAATAATTTTTTAAGAAATGAGTGAATTCCTTATTATTAGAAATGAGTGAAATATGTTGCAAGAATTTTAAACTCGTTCGAAATGTATTCAAATAACAAGTTTCACATCTCAATTGAGTGAATACTGTCTTTGAATTGAAGGGAGTGAAATCCGTTTTTTGAATTGAGTGAGACCAATTTTTTCAAATGATTGAAATATGTGTTTTGAAATGACTGAAATAAGTATTT
>NC_057811.1:494421501-494423460 GCF_018294505.1 Triticum aestivum
GAAATAAACAAGTTAAATCATTTTTTAAGAAATGAGTGAATTTTTTATTATTAGAAATGAGTGAAATATGTTGCAAGAATTTTAAACTCGATCGAAATGTATTCAAATAACAAGTTTCACATCTCAATTGAGTGAATACTGTCTTTGAATTGAAAGGAGTGAAATCCGTTTTTTGAATTGAGTGAGACCAATTTTTTCAAATGATTGAAATATGTGTTTTGAAATGACTGAAATAAGTATTTTGAAATGAGTGAAATAAACAAGTTAACTCATTTTTTAAGAAATGAGTGAATTTTTTATTATTAGAACTGAGTGCAATATGTTGCAAGAATTTTAAACTCGTTCGAAATGTATTCAAATAACAAGTTTCACATCTCAATTGAGTGAATACTGTCTTTGAATTTAATGGAGTGAAATCCGTTTTTTGAAAAGGAGTGAGACCAATTATTTCAAATGATTGAAACGTGTGTTTTGAAATGACTGAAACAAGTATTTTGAAATAAGAGAAATAAACAAGTTAAATCATTTTTTAAGAAATGAGTGAATTCTTTATTATTAGAAATGAGTGAAATATGTTGCAAGAATTTTAAACTCGTTCGAAATGCATTCAAATAACAAGTTTCACATCTCAATTGAGTGAATACTGTCTTTGAATTGAAAGGAGTGAAATCCGTTTTTTGAATTGAGTGAGACCAATTTTTTCAAATGATTGAAATATGTGTTTTGAAATGACTGAAATAAGTATTTTGAAATGAGTGAAATAAACAAGTTAACTCATTTTTTAAGAAATGAGTGAATTTTTTATTATTAGAACTGAGTGAAATATGTTGCAAGAATTTTAAACTCGTTCGAAATGTATTCAAATAACAAGTTTCACATCTCAATTGAGTGAATACTGTCTTTGAATTGAAAGGAGTGAAATCCGTTTTTTGAATTGAGTGAGACCAATTTTTTCAAATGATTGAAATATGTGTTTTGAAATGACTGAAATAAGTATTTTGAAATGAGTGAAATAAACAAGTTAACTCATTTTTTAAGAAATGAGTGATTTTTTTATTATTAGAAATGAGTGAAATATGTTGCAAGAATTTTAAACTCGTTCGAAATGTATTCAAATAACAAGTTTCACATCTCAATTGAGTGAATACAGCTTTGAATTGAAAGGAGTGAAATCCGTTTTTTGAATTGAGTGAGACCAATTTTTTCAAATGATTGAAATATGTGTTTTGAAATAACTGAAATAAGTATTTTGAAATGAGTGAAATAAACAAGTTAACTCATTTTTTAAGAAATGAGTGAATTTTTTATTATTAGAAAAGAGTGAAATATGTTGCGAGAATTTTAAACTCGTTCGAAATGGATTCAAATAACCAGTTTCACATCTCAATTGAGTGAATACTGTCTTTGAATTGAAAGGAGTGAAATCCGTTTTTTGAATTGAGTGAGACCAATTTTTTCAAATGATTGAAATATGTGTTTTGAAATGACTGAAATAAGTATTTTGAAATGAGTGAAATAAACAGGTTAACTCATTTTTTAAGAAATGAGTGAATTTTTTATTATTAGAAATGAGTGAAATATGTTGCAAGAATTTTAAACTCGTTCGAAATGTATTCAAATAACAAGTTTCACATCTCAATTGAGTGAATACAGCTTTGAATTGAAAGGAGTGAAATCCGTTTTTTGAATTGAGTGAGACCAATTTTTTCAAATGATTGAAATATGTGTTTTGAAATGACTGAAATAAGTATTTTGAAATGGGTGAAATAAACAAGTTAACTCATTTTTTAAGAAATGAGTGAATTTTTTATTATTAGAACTGAGTGAAATATGTTGCAAGAATTTTAAACTCGTTCGAAATGTATTCAAATAACCAGTTTCACATCTCAATTGAGTGAATACTGTCTTTGAATTGAAAGGAGTGAAATCCGTTTTTTCAATTGAGTGAGACCAATTTTT
>NC_057811.1:494424187-494424507 GCF_018294505.1 Triticum aestivum
AGTGAATTTTTTATTATTAGAACTGAGTGAAATATGTTGCAAGAATTTTAAACTCGTTCGAAATGTATTCAAATAACAAGTTTCACATCTCAATTGAGTGAATACAGCTTTGAATTGAAAGGAGTGAAATCCGTTTTTTCAATTGAGTGAGACCAATTTTTTCAAATGATTGAAATATGTGTTTTGAAATGACTGATATAAGTATTTTGAAATGGGTGAAATAAACAAGTTAACTCATTTTTTAAGAAATGAGTGAATTTTTTATTATTAGAAATGAGTGAAATATGTTGCAAGAATTTTAAACTCGTTCGAAATGTATT
>NC_057811.1:494430518-494431941 GCF_018294505.1 Triticum aestivum
GTGAATTCTTTATTATTAGAAATGAGTGAAATATGTTGCAAGAATTTTAAACTCGTTCGAAATGTATTCAAATAACAAGTTTCACATCTCAATTGAGTGAACACTGTCTTTGAATTGAAAGGAGTGAAATCCGTTTTTTGAAAATGAGTGAGACGAATTTTTTCAAATGATTGAAATATGTGTTTTGAAATGACCGAAACAAGCATTTTGAAATGAGTGAAATAAACAAGTTAACTCATTTTTTAAGAAATGAGTGAATTTTTTATTATTAGAAATGACTGAAATATGTTGCAAAAATTTTAAACTCGTTCGAAATGTATTCAAATAACAAGTTTCACATCTCAATTGAGTGAACACTGTCTTTGAATTGAAAGGAGTGAAATCCGTTTTTTCAATTGAGTGAGACCAATTTTTTCAAATGATTGATATATGTGTTTTGAAATGACTGAAATAAGTATTTTGAAATGAGTGAAATAAACAAGTTAACTCATTTTTTAAGAAATGAGTGAATTTTTTATTATTAGAACTGAGTGAAATATGTTGCAAGAATTTTAAACTCGTTCGAAATGTATTCAAATAACAAGTTTCACATCTCAATTGAGTGAATACTGTCTTTGAATTGAAAGGAGTGAAATCCGTTTTTTGAAAATGAGTGAGACCAATTATTTCAAATGATTGAAACGTGTGTTTTGAAATGACTGAAACAAGTATTTTGAAATAAGAGAAGTAAACAAGTTAAATCATTTTTTAAGAAATGGGTGAATTCTTTATTATTAGAAATGAGTGAAATATGTTGCAAGAATTTTAAACTCGTTCGAAATGTATTCAAATAACAAGTTTCACATCTCAATTGAGTGAACACTGTCTTTGAATTGAAAGGAGTGAAATCCGTTTTTTGAAAATGAGTGAGACGAATTTTTTCAAATGATTGAAATATGTGTTTTGAAATGACTGAAATAAGTATTTTGAAATGAGTGAAATAAACAAGTTAACTCATTTTTTAAGAAATGAGTGAATTTTTTATTATTAGAAATGAGTGAAATATGTTGCAAGAATTTTAAACTCGTTCGAAATGTATTCAAATAACAAGTTTCACATCTCAATTGAGTGAATACAGCTTTGAATTGAAAGGAGTGAAATCCGTTTTTTGAATTGAGTGAGACCAATTTTTTCAAATGATTGAAATATGTGTTTTGAAATGACTGAAATAAGTATTTTGAAATGGGTGAAATAAACAAGTTAACTCATTTTTTAAGAAATGAGTGAATTTTTTATTATTAGAAATGAGTGAAATATGTTGCAAGAATTTTAAACTCGTTCGAAATGTATTCAAATAACCAGTTTCACATCTCAATTGAGTGAATACTGTCTTTGAATTGAAAGGAGTGAAATCCGTTTTTTCAATTGAGTGAGACCAATTTTT
>NC_057811.1:494431951-494442342 GCF_018294505.1 Triticum aestivum
ATATGTGTTTTGAAATGACTGAAATAAGTATTTTGAAATGAGTGAAATAAACAAGTTAACTCATTTTTTAAGAAATGAGTGAATTTTTTATTATTAGAACTGAGTGAAATATGTTGCAAGAATTTTAAACTCGTTCGAAATGTATTCAAATAACAAGTTTCACATCTCAATTGAGTGAATACTGTCTTTGAATTGAAAGGAGTGAAATCCGTTTTTTGAAAATGAGTGAGACCAATTATTTCAAATGATTGAAACGTGTGTTTGAAATGACTGAAACAAGTATTTTGAAATAAGAGAAGTAAACAAGTTAAATCATTTTTTAAGAAATGAGTGAATTCTTTATTATTAGAAATGAGTGAAATATGTTGCAAGAATTTTAAACTCGTTCGAAATGTATTCAAATAACAAGTTTCACATCTCAATTGAGTGAACACTGTCTTTGAATTGAAAGGAGTGAAATCCGTTTTTTGAAATGAGTGAAACCAATTATTTCAAATGATTGAAATATGTGTTTTGAAATGACTGAAATAAGTATTTTGAAATTACTGAAATAAACAAGTTCAATCAATTTTTAAGAAATGAGTGAAATATGTTGCAACAATTTTAAACTCGTTCAAAATGTATTCAAATAACAAGTTTCACATCTCAATTTAGTGAACACTGTCTTTGAATTGAACGTAGTGAAATCCTTTTTTTGAAATGAGTGAAACCAATTTGGTCAAATGATTGGAATATGTGTTTTGGAATGACTGAAATAAGTATTTTGAATGAGTGAAATAAACAAAATGAGTGAAATCATTTTTTGAGAAGAGTAAAATTTGTTTATTACAAATGAGTGAAATATGTTGCAAGAATTTTGAATTCATTCGAAATGTATTCGAGTTTGATCTTATTTTAAAGATCACGTCGTCAGGAATTCAAATGTGTAAAAATATTTCAAAATGAAATTTTTATTCAAAAGATATCAATGAATTAATATCTTCCAAGATAAATAAAATGTTTGCCTTTTCTATGTGTGGAGTGGTTTGGCAACATGCACATGCATGGCTAGGCATAAAAGATGCACTCGGTAGTACGGTTGGGTCTGACATTGATTTGACCTAATGGACAGGATACTAGCCAAATACAACACTATACCATTGGATAGTTGGCCCACACAAAGTTAGCTGGAAGCATTTGATTGGTTGGGACTTCACCGGTAGCTCCCAGCACCAGTAAAAAAACTTTTTCGCATGGCCAACTGCGAATCCACACCTGACACCATCGAAGTTGCTGATCAGTACATTCGTCCAACTTAGGTTAGATGTGTGTTGCATGCTCCAGATTAAAAAAAAAGGTAAATAATTGATCTAATAAGCTCATAATTCAGTCCGCTTCCGCTTATAGGATGATGAAGATGTTAACAAGAGCCCTGGAGAGATGTCAGATTCATAACATACAATGTTATACAGTTCGTTGCCATGTCAGAGTTTTCCTTTGTTCAGTATACAAGCAAATTCTTTTTGAAGTACTTCACTTTGTTTTGTTACTACGACATAACTTATCCACCATGTAAAAGCAGGCAAATACATGAATGTAGGATAAGGTACGGCATATGAATCAGAGTACCTCACATACGTGTCAGTGAAGTAAATGTCAGTGAAGTAATCAAACAATAAGAAGAACATACCTGAAATGGTAGAGCAAATTAATGTGTAGTCATGATTCATCAGGTAGTCCTGGTTGACCGCATATTCCAAATGCGGTGATGTAAGAGCAACTCTAGCAGACCCCGCAAAAATACGACCCATAAAATGTGTTTGCGGTTTCACGAAGATCACGTTTGTGGGTCAAAAACATGCGAGGCCGAGCAGAACCCATATCTAAACCTGCATAATTTGAAAAAAAATACTTTCGCAGGAGAAATTGCACAAACATAGTTCATCACATGCTACATAGTTCATCACATGATCAACAAACTACAAGCATAGCTATACTACATACTACGTTAAACTACTACTAGGGGGTCGGATCTGACGGCGGCGAGGTCGCGGCAACTGGACGACGCCGTGGAGGAGCCGGACGCTCAATCCTCCTCGCCGGAGCTGCACAGATCGACGTACTTCTCCGCCTGCTCCGCGCGGATGCGGCGCCACTCGTCAGCCTTCTCGTTGGCGGCGACCGCCTGCCGCCACTCGAGGGCTTCGAGCTCCTCGGCGTGGCGCCGGCGCTCCTCCTCCTCGCGCACGCTCCGCTCGGTGATGGCGGCGGCGACGGCGTCGAACTCCGCAACGTAGTCCTCGGGCCCGACGACTCCGCGGCGGCCGAGCGGAGCGGGCTCCTCGGGCTCCTCCTTCACCGGGACGAAGGCAAACGACGCCGGCGGCTCCGGCTCCTCCTCCTCGTCCGACCACTCCCTCTTCATGGGGAGGAAGCCCGCGGCGGAGGAGGAGGAGGATCCGGCGTAGGAAGACCGCGTGGAGGAGAAGGACGCGCGCCGGCGGTCGTATTCCTCCGTCTCGCGGCGGCGGAGGGATAGGTTTGGACCCGCAAAAGGGTCGCGGAACCGCACTTATAGTGCTCGGGGCGTGCGGTTTGCGGATTGCGGCAAAACATTTTGCGGGCCGGGCGAGTATGCGGGCTCTGTTCTGGCCGGAAAATTGGCCCGAGCCCGCATACTCGCCGGAATTTTTGCGGGCCGGATGTTTTGCAGGGTCTGCTAGAGTTGCTCTAACATCATAACATTAAGCATCCTGTAGCCGTAAAAAAAAGCATTAAGCATCTTATTTGAGGTTCGTTCCAGCAATCCACTACGTGGTTTTACAGAGTAACAACCCTAGAGCAAAATAACAATACTTCAGCAACAAACCTAGCGCAGGAAGGCCCCGCGTCGTCCAGCCCAGGGCGACTCGGGCGCACGTCGTTGCCCTAGCGCGCCGCCACCCTTTCTACTCCCTCCTCCCGCTGCGCCGCCGCCGGAGGACGTCGTCGCGGCGAAGCCCGCGCAGCCGACGGCGGCGGCGGGGCGTCACCTCGCGACGGCTCCCGTGCTGCAGGGCAGCAGTTACGTGTAGTTGCGTTGACGCGGCCCGTCGATTGGCGATGGGGCTTGGTGTCCGGTGGCGGGGCTCGGGTGGCGGATCCTGGTGGTGGGGTGGCGCGTGGGCGGCGAATCGACGGTGGACACGGTGCGTGGTCAGTGGGCTGCTCCGGTGGCCCTCTGACCTCAGATCTGAAGGTTGCCTCTCCTCTTCCCTCTAGCCAGCTCACAACCTGTGCTAGCGCCGGTGCTTCTTCGCCGGTTTGTTGGTGGCTGGTTGCGGTGGTATTTGTCGGGACCGGGAGAAATCCCTGGTTGGTGTCTCCGACCATGGCGGTGGCCAGGCCTGCGGGCGCGGCTTCCCTTCTTGAAGGCGCCATCGAGATCCCCTCTACCCACTCCTCCCCCTCTGTTCCAAGGTTAAATCCTGTAATCCCATGCGGATTCGGCGGCGGCTACGCTCGGCGTCGTAACCTCCCTGGGGGCGCCGTCTGGTTAGAAGGGTGTAGGTGTGTGGTGCTAGATACGAGGTTTGTGATTGCAGGGGGGGTCCGTGTGACAACTTGGGTTCTAGCGATGCCGGGCTTGCCATTCTCTGTTTGGTGCTTGCTGGCCGTGCCCTTCGCCGGTGCTCGGCTCCCTTGAGCCTGGGTGGGAGAGGAAAGGGTTCCCCTTCGCGGCAAAAGATTCGTGGCAGCTCAGTAAGCACTAGGGCCATATCCCTCGCATCATGTGCTTGCTCTATTTCCCTGTTGTTCGCCACAAGCTCGCTGCTTCTTCAGCTCCGATGTGTCATCTCCTGCAGCTTACTCTCTTCTTGTTTGGACACCGGCGGTTTGTGCTTAAATGCCCGGTGAGGTATGCCCGTTGCTGCGACACGGATGCGTGCAAATGTTCTGTGTCTGCAACCCCAAGATCGTGCCTTTCCTTGTTCTAGGGTGAACTCATCCCTCGCTCGACGGTGCGGCGTCCTTCGGGCCAGGGCGAGGGGGTAGGGTCCCTCTTCGGCGAGGGAGAAGGAAGGTGTGGTATTTTTCTGGTCCAGTGCAGGAGTTTTGACGTGTTTGTGGCCAAGGCGGTCGGCAATGCCATTGTCGCTGATGTTTTCTTTGGCGCCGGTGTTTCGAGCTTCAAGGGCGGTCCTTTCTTCAAGCGGTTCTTCACCTCTGACTAGTTTAGGTGCTTGTAGTTTGGGACTGTGTTGTAAGTTGTGTTCTCCAGCACCCATGTATCTTTGGGCCGCTCGTGTTTTATTTTCTTTGTAAGTGGTGTTGGGCTGGTACTTGTTGGCTGTAATACCTGGCCGGTTGATGGCTTTGTTAATTCAAAGCCGGGCTCATCCTCGAGCCTTCATTCAAAAACATTTGGTTGCAGAGAAATAACTCTCCAGGTGCGATTGAATTGACAACTCAACTGCTAAGGCTCATAAATATTCTTTGTCTCCTCTTGTGTCAAATCAATAAATTTGGGTGAAATACTACCATCAGACACTATTGCGATCCCCTATACTTGTGGGTCATCACTGCGCCGTATAAATCGCTTGTTCTCAACACTTCATGGCGTTATACGTGCATCAATAAACCAACTGGTTGATGATATCCCTTAAAAACCGGGGGACGATCTCCACATTGATGGGCCATGCCAATGAAAGTTTGCCTTGGGCCAGGATACGTCGTGTGATAACTGATTCAATCCTATGACAGGGGGTGGCGCTTCTTTAAAGCTGTCAGGGTCTAAACCCTCTCACTAGTTGTATCTACGTGGCAAGTCTTTGAGACTAAGTTAACTTGAAACTTCGGATGCAGGTGAGTGCTTTTATAGAAAAGGACCATGTATATACTCTCCTTTCCCAGGATTGAGGATTAAAACACACATGGTCGTTGAGGTCGACTGCAAAAGGGGACCAAAGGATTTTACAAGTGATCCTAGTCCTCGGATTCAAGAATAAATTGGTAAAAAAGGAACTCGCCTGCCAAGCCGAAGACATTAACCGAAGAAGCCGGCCCGACGAGAAAAGCTGCAGTCTTCGGCTTTGTGGCCCGCCGATACTAACCTATGCGACCCATAGTCCATGGGCTGGGCTCGTGGCCCGCCGATCACTAGAATGAAGGACTACCGAAGCTACGAACCTTGGCGTAACCAAGATGGAAACCTACAAAGACCACGCGTGTACTTCAAGGATTACTTTGTAGCCGGCATGTTGACAACCGACCATGTGTGTAACCTAGGTACCCCCGTGCATATATAAGCCAAGGGGTTTAGTCTTTAGAGGCACGATTACCAGCCTTAGGGTTTAGAACACAATCATGCGATCTCGAGGTAGATCATTTGTACTCCGTACCCCATCACATCAATACAATCAAAACAGGACGTAGGGTTTTACCTCCTCGAGAGGGCCCAAACCTGGGTAAACATTGTCTCCCTTCAACCCCTGTTACCATTGTTCCTAAATCCACAGCTCGGGACCCCCTACCCGAGATCCGCAGGTTTCAGTACTGACACCTGTGCATTCCGTGGTCTTGTTTGAGGAAATCCAGGTCAGTTTCTTCTGCATTAATACTCCATGGTCCAACATGTTTGCATTGCAACACTGATGACATTGTGTCGACATACTGTAGGCCCGACTGGTTGGATGAAAAAAGGAGACGGAGGGAGGAGGTAGAGAGATCGAGTGATGAAGACTGTCAGTAGATCGAGGCATAGAATGTTGAAGTGGATCTTTGCGAGCGATGGTGGTCGAGCTCTTTGCTATCAATGGCAGACCTATGCCAGAGATACTAACCCCTCCTCCACATGATACTCGCTTGAACTTGGTGAGCTCTTTGAACTTTTTCAATCACCATCTTCATCCTTACCATTCATCTTATTGTCTCATGTGCTTATAGCTTAATCCATCATCTGGGTCGAACAATGTGACGGCAGTTGCATCCGGAGTTGGGCAAGCAAGCCCTAGTCCTGATGTTCCCACTCCGAACTCGAAAACCATGTGAACTCTGAGTTATATTGATGAACTTCATGCTTGTGAACTTCCTATGCCGCTACTTTTGCTTGTGAACTTACTATGCATATACTTGTGCTTGAAAACTTTGTGTTTGTGTGCTTCAGAACATCGTCTTGCTATGTATGTTGTGGAATGGTGGTTTTGCTATAATGTGCTACTATTTCTGATATGTGGACTATTTGGGATATGTGTTGAAGTGACATAGTTGCTATATATGTGAGATATTGTTGCTATATGTGTTTTGTTGCAGGGCTAATCAAAAACAAATTATAAAAAAATGCTGATAGAGTCTTTACCAAGAGCGGCACTCGGAAAAAAAATGCCGAGAGCCATAACTGGTGAAAGTCACACGCGTCACATTCTGGTCACCTGACGTTGGATTTGTCGAGTGCTCATAAAACGAGCTCGGCAAAGAGGTGCGTGGGGGTGCTGCGGTCGATGGTACAGCGAGAGCCACCCTGAGGAACTCAGCAAAAGTCGGTACCCAACAAATTATCTTTGCCGAGAGCCACCCTGAGGAACCTGGCATAGCTGTGAGGCACGACGTACTGGGTTGGACACATGGCTGCCTCTCGGGCGTAGGTGGTTCCCGAGAGCATCTAGATGCATCTTGGCAAAGGTAGAATCTCGGCGAACTTTGCAGGACATGTGGCTGCCTCTTATGCGTTCACTAGTAGAAAAAGGGCCTATTGTCCCGGTTCATGAGGGCCTTCTGTCCCGGTTTGTGAACCGGGACTAAAAGGTCGTTACTAATGCCCTTGGCCTTTAGTTCCGGTTCTTACATGAACCGGGACAGAAGGTCCTCCACGTGGCCGCTGCGGCCAGCCCAGGACGGGGGTCCTTTGGTCCCGGTAGGTGACACCAACCAGGACCAATAGGCATCCACGCGTCAGCATCTGGCTGGAGCTGAGGTTTTTTTTTGAAAGGGGCTGATTTAGGGGTTTTGGGGGTTAATTTAGGTTGTTATTAGGTAGCTATTAGAGAGAAGTGTCCTCTCTTACATCTCCGTGCTTGGTTTACCAACACTACGTACTGCTATGCCTAAACATGGCTTAGATTGAAGTGAAGGCAACATGTGGTGCATGTCGAAAGTAATACTAATCCTAACTTGATCAAGTTTGGATTGTACTACTTTCGACATGCACCACATGCATGTTGCCTTCACTTCAATCCAATCCATGTTCATTTCACCCGCTGATATATAATAACTCTTCATGCGCGCATCATGCATCATCATATATAATAACAAGTCCTACTAATCATCATCATACAACTTCTACTCGTTATTAATAACAAGTCATACGATCATCATCCTCATAGTCATCGAACCAACCCTACTTAATTGTTCATAGCACATGATCATCAGTATTAGGTAGGACCGAAATACCCTCTTTAAGGTAAAATAGCATAAAACAATATAGACCCTGACTCTCCATTATGGAGAATGGAGATCATCCTGTCTCCAATTCTTGCGCTTCGCTTCCTTTTGCTTCCAAGAACCTCCTTGCGACTGTCCATACATTTTTTCCATTCTTTGATTTGCACGTCTCCACTTTTTTTAGAAATCCGGTATGGACAGTTGAGATTCGTAGGATGACCTGGTTGTATGTTCAAAACATCAAGCCTACCATTCTGATACATCAAATGAGGCACACAATCCTCTGGGATTATCTGTTGAAAAACATAGTAATAACTTCATAGTTAGCAATGATGTACTAGTTTTAGAAGTATCCAAAGTATGCACGGATGTCGTAATAGTAAGAAATCTTACCAGGGTATCTCCATAGTAGTTACCGTAGTTCAACACGTGCACTAGTGGCACGTATTGACCATAATGTGGAGGAGTTTTACAATAGATATTGTAATTCTCAAGATCAATACAAAATCCGACCAGATGAGTTTTCTCCTTATAAGTTAACTCAGAGCCATCGGTGTAGTAGGTTCTGTCTACCATGTTCCGCACATTGTTTGAACAATCAAAATAAGCTGTCAATGAAAATAAGCTGTCAACTATTTTGGAATGAACAATATAAATTAGCTAATAACTATGTTTAAGAAAGTCACATAGTGGTAGAATTGGAGGCGTATCAACAAGGACCCAAATGTCCATATTGTCTTGCTCGATGTCAGGAACACCAAGATCCATGGTGACAAGCATACCCTCATCAAAATCATACATCTTGCAAAATGCTTCCCAATTTTTGCAACCAAAATGGGTTAGGCTCTCAGAATTATACAAATTTACTTCAAAATCTATATCATGATGGGTCCTTAGGTGATTTTTCTTTGTTTCCATACTTTCATGGTCTTCAAAACCCATCCTCTCCAAGACGTAGCGTCTTGCATGGCATGGGATAAGCTAGCCGAATTGTAAAAGATGAAAAGTACACGTTGAAATAGTTGAAGTCGTGCTTAATTACGAAAAAATAACACTTGTCGTCGTTGCGTACCGTTTCAACATCGAAGGTCTCCTCCAGCTTAATACTGAAGCGCCGATCTTCGTCCAGGTGAGGCCTGTCGCACTGACCTCGGTTGTCGTGGCACCAGTCGCACTCCCCTGGGAGACTTTCATCGTCCGAGTACGACATTTCCTATGTTCATAATTCAAATATTAAACGTCTACAATTAAATATATGTACTAAAAAACCTAAGTTAGATCATTATTATTCATCACGGGTTGACTATCGGTTTGTCGAGTCTTTTCGTGAAAACTCTCAGCTCACGTGGTGTATATATTCGACCGTTGGTGATGGTCGCTCCTCCATTTGTCCCCGAGTGCATTACACCAAAATGTCTAGCACACGGGAACAAAGGAGAAGCGACCCCCACGACAACAGTCGGGATTCTTCGTCCTCTCATATATATGGTGGAACTCTCCCTCACTGATTCCTTTCTGACATTTGCGACCGTCGGTGATGGTAGCTCCTCCTTTCGTTCTCGAGTGCATTACACCAAATTGTCTAGCAGACGGGAACGAAGGAGAAGCTACCCCCACGACAACAGTCGGGATTCTTCGTCCTCTCATATATGGTGGAGACTCGACAGACTTACAGTCAACCCGAAATATCGTTTAATTATCTTTCTAAAAGAGGATTTGGCTGGTCTCACCTCGATGTCGGAGGGGGTGGTGACGGGGACGACGGCGGGGATGATGGAGGGGCCGGGGGCTCCTAGATTTCTGCGAAAACAAAAACCCTATAAGCTATCAACTAATCATAGTCTCTCCAATTTTAGCATTCAAAGTAGGAGTAGTTTTCCACTTTGAGCATTCAATAAGCAAAATCAAATCACAAAATAAAGTAGTATTATAAGCAAAACTACATCATCTCCATGCGTCCGTACATCATCGAATATTATCACTAATACACCTCGAATACTATCATACATATAGCATCGCTAGTACAGCTAGAACAGTAGCACCCGACAGGTATCGGCGCGGGCGGTGGACACCCAAAGGGACGGAACCATCACAGGATCATAGCTCCAGTGAGATCCCTGAAGAACCTGCCAGGTATTGTCGAACCTGCCCTCCAACGCAACCATATAGCGACAGACGTGCTGGTCCTCCTCGCTGACACGATGACGTACCACCTCCGCGGTGTCCGGAAGCCTCGGCACCGTCACTGGCCCACGCGACCGCCACCAAACAAGGATCGGGTCAACGACGGGCTAGCTCCTCACCAACCTACGCCCACCGGAAGGTAGCACCTCACAAAACCAGCCCGGCGGAGCCCAGTCCCGAACATGGCCCCTCTGATCAAGCCGACCTCCTCCGCCGAGTCGACGACGAGGATGCGGGATAGGCATCGTCGACGTCGATGCGGGAATAATTGCTTTAACTAAAAAAACAAACTAGTTCTATTAATTTCCTTGCTAAAAATAAACTACTTCTATAGTAAAATAAACTAGTTTTGTTAAATCAACTAGTTCAACTACTAATTAAGCACTTACTATAAATAAAATAAAGTAGTTTTATTAATTAATCAACTAGTTCAACTACTAAGCACTTACTATAAATAAATAAAATAAAGTAGTTCTTACTAAAAATAAACTACTTCTATATATAGTAAAATTTAATAAAATAATTTTATTAATTAATCAACTAGTTCAACTACTGAGCGCTTACTATAAATATATAAAATAAAGTAGTTCTTACTAAAAATAAACCACTTCTATATATAGTAAAATTTAATAAAATAGTTTTATTAAATCAACATGTTCAACTACTAAGCACTAACCTAAAATCGATATCTACTAATAATTAACCTCAATAAAAAATTAATACATATATGAAAAAAACGTACATAAACAAAAAAATTCTATGAACATTATATTCATACATACATAGCCACATCCATTCATCATATAGCT
>NC_057811.1:494443115-494444711 GCF_018294505.1 Triticum aestivum
CCAATGCCACCTTTAGTCCCGGTTGGTGGCACCAACTGGGACCAAAGGCCTCTTTTCACCAACCCAAAGGGCAGGAAGCAGAGGGCTTTGGTCCCGGTTGGTGGCACCAACCGGGACTAAAGGGTGGGCATTGGTTCCGGTTGGTGCCACCAACCGGGACCAAAGGGGAGCATTGGTTCCGGTTGGAGCCACCAACCGGGACTAATGTGCTGGCGCGGTGCGGTGGGAAGTTTAGTCCCACCTCACTAGCTGAGAGAGCTCAGCACCTGTTTATAAGCTGCGTTGCAGCTCAGGTGCTGAGCACCTCTCTAATATGCAGGCATTACATACCTGAAGGACATATGCCCTAGAGGCAATAATAAAGTTATTATTTATTTCCTTATATCATGATAAATGTTTATTATTCATGCTAGACTTGTATTAACCGGAAACATAATACTTGTGTGAATACATAGACAAACAGAGTGTCACTAGTATGCCTCTACTTGACTAGCTCGTTGATCAAAGATGGTTATGTTTCCTAGCCATAGACATGAGTTGTCATTTGATTAACGGGATCACATCATTAGGAGAATGATGTGATTGACTTGACCCATTCCGTTAGCTTAGCACTCGATCTTTTAGTATGTTGCTATTGCTTTCCTCATAACTTATACATGTTCCTATGACTATGAGATTATGCAACTCCCGTTTACCGGAGGAACACTTTGTGTGCTACCAAACGTCACAACGTAACTGGGTGATTATAAAGGTGCTCTACAGGTGTCTCCAAAGGTACTTGTTGGGTTGGCGTATTTCGAGATTAGGATTTGTCACTCCGATTGTCGGAGAGGTATCTCTAGGCCCACTCAGTAATACACATCACTATAAGCCTTGCAAGCATTGTAACTAATGAGTTAGTTACGGGATGATGTATTACGGAACGAGTAAAGAGACTTGCCAGTAATGAGATTGAACTAGGTATCAAAATACCGACGATCGAATCTCGGGCAAGTAACATACCGATGACAAAGGGAACAACGTATGTTGTTATGCGGTCTGACCGATAAAGATCCTCGTAGAATATATGGGAGCCAATATGAGCATCCAGGTTCCGCTATTGGTTATTGACCGGAGAGGTGTCTCGGTCATGTCTACATAGTTCTCGAACCCGTAGGGTCCACACGCTTAACGTTACGATGACAGTTATATTATGAGTTTATATGTTTTGATGTACCGAAGGTTGTTCGGAGTCCCGAATGTGATCACGGACATGACGAGGAGTCTCGAAATGGTCGAGACATAAAGATTGATATATTGGAAGCCTATGTTTGGATATTGGAAGTGTTCCGGGTGAAATCGGGATTTTTCCGGAGTACCGGGAGGTTACCGGAACCCCCCGGTAACTTAATGGGCCTTAGTGGGCCTAGGTGGAAGAGAGGAGAGGAGGCCAGGGCAGGGCCGCACGCCCCTCCCCCCCCCCAGTCCGAATAGGACAAGGAGAAGGGGGCGCCCCCCCCCTTTCCTTCCTCCCCTCCACCTCTTCCCCCTCTCTCTCCTAGTCCAACATGGAAAAGGGGGAGTCCTACTCCCGGTGGGAGTAGGACTCCTCCTGGC